>NW_025814602.1:0-30363 GCF_018902025.1 Drosophila willistoni | reverse complement strand
TCCAGTTATTTTGCGATTAGGATGCTTGGGCGTGAGTGACCTACCCGGTCACCACACCAACGAATTCACCTTCAACTACACAAACCATGGACAACACATCAAAAAGGGCAACAAATAACACATATGTACATATATACGTATAGACACTTACATATATACATACATACATATATACATACATATATGTGGGGAAATGGCATGAGAGAGAGCAATCCAAAGTGACAGAGAGAGAGAAGAGACAAACGCGCAGTGGCCGAACATTCTAGTAGTAGTAGAGAGAGCAGGGCATAGGATCATTATATAAGTTGAGATAGAGCTTGTTAAGAGGCCGTGGATTATTCGCAAAGAGACTGTCAACTGAGTCGCACGTCAAGGTCCATAACTAGTCCAGTGTTATTTCTATAAGTATGTTTAAATTCTAACATTATATTGAACTCGATTGTCATCAAACAATTCAAATATTAATAAATAAATAAACATAGTAACGATCGCTAAATCAACGCTACATTTTGGGGGCTCGCCGAAATATTGTTTAAAGAAATTAACATACATACATATAACACTGCGTAAGTGAAAGAGACAACAAACAAAGTTCTTCGAAGTGACAAAGCAAAAACTTTTTGTGTCGGCATCATTGTGTAAGACCAAGCGAGATAGACTGTGCTAAATTTGTTGCATAAAATCGTTGGTGCCCAAATACGTTACGACGCAGACACTACACGCACGAGCATGTTTAGTAACGGACGGCGATCAGTGAATTTTTCTAGAACAGTCTAGAAATATTTGGACAGAGCGAATCAAGAAGCGAAACATCAGCAGAGGCAGAGGCAACCCGTTGGCAGAGTCGAACCGTTGGCAGAGGCAACCCGTTGGCAGAGGCAAAGCTGGGCGTAGTGTGTGATAAAACGTCAGCAGAGGCAGAGGCAACCCGTTGGCAGAGGCAGAAGCTGGACGCGGCAAGAGACAAAACGTTAGAAGAGGACAGACAACCTGCTGGCAGAAATTAAACGAAGACTTCGTGGGACAGGAGCGGACTTGGGTAAATTTTTTGGGGACTATATAGATAGTTCTAACCTTAATTGAATTTACTAAAACTAACCTTAGCATTAATTATTGGTATTGAACAAAAGAAAATATTGTAATATGGAGCTTGACGAGGTTATGGCATTGCGAGTCGCAGATTTGCGAAATAAGTTGGCCGAATTGAACCTAAGCACAGTGGGAAGAAAACGTGATCTACAGAATAGACTTCTTACTCATTCGATATTCAAGACCAAGATAGCGAGGATGAAGAAGTTGAATCAGTAGTTACAGCTAGAGGCGAATTGCCCATAAACAATTGTAGTCGATCTTGGTACACTTAAAAGATGTTGAGGGCAGTGTATCCTATTTTTCCGGCTCAGGTAGTCCCGACATTGATTCGTGAGTACAAGAGATATAAGAGTGTGCTATTAAGTACAATGGGACAAGTTATAGACCTTTATATACGCCAAACAGTTGTTAGCTGCGGCAGCTAAATCATTTATTCGGAGTCAACATGGTATAAGCAATTGGGAGATATTAAAAGCAGCCCTGCGCAAAGAATTGGTTCGAAACGATCAGCAGCTGAGATTCATAGAATCTTATCGCAACGTTCTCAGAAAAGAGAGGAGACTTTGCATGAATATTTGTATGCTTTAATGGAAATTGTCAAACCAGTGAATTTGGACGATGAGAGCTTGATAGAATACTTTGTAAAGGGGATTCCAGACTCACAAGTAAATAAAGCTATTCTATTTCAAGCCAGGAATCTACAAGAACTGAAGTTTCAAATAGAAACGTATCAGTAAAGTTCGTGCTTCACACAAGTCGTTAAACAAGTTTGAGGCTCAGTCAGGAGGAAAGATTAATCAGGGTAAAATAATTGATACATCTAAGAATCGGAAATGTTATGGTTGCGGTGATACATCACATATCAGACGAGACTGTCGAAAGAACGACCAAAAGTGTTTCAAATGTGGTAAAGTAGGACATTGAATGGCACAGTGCAAACTAGAAAATCCAATTAAAAACGAGAGAAATACAAACGTGGTAGAAAATGAATATGTAGTAATACAGCCGTCAAGCGAATTTACTCCGTCAGGGTTAGAACTTAAAGACATCGTATATTCTAACGTTATATTTAAAGGACTCGTAGATACTGGCGCTGGTTTATGTCTTATGCGAAGAAATATTTATTTCATGATTGGATCAAAACCGTTATTAGGCGGAGCTAGACACTTAACAGGAATTGGCGACAGTAAAGTGTTGACTTTCGGAAGTTTTATAATACCAGTGAAAGTGGATGGTTTAGTTATGAACATAGAATTCCATGTAGTGCCAGATCAGGACATAAGTTTTGATGCTATACTGGGTCGAACGATATTGACCACTGTCAATATAAATGTAACAGCAAATGGATCTAAGTTCGCTATGCGCAACGATATAGAAGTTTGCCACACCCATAGTATGCCAAAGAGAGAACAAAATGAGTCAGATATTCAGTGGGCAGGAGATATTGGAAATATCTTCATCACAAATATTGAAGACAGGGATAAGAGTCCAGACATAAATCTTTCGCATTTGAACCATTTAATAAAAGGGGAAGTAGAGAAATTAATTCGGAACTACCAGCCAAAAAGAAATGCAAACGCAAGAGTCAGCATGAAAATTATATTGAGCGACGAAATACCTGTGTATCAGCACCCGAGACGTTTAGCCCTTTGTGATCAGGAAATTGTTGATAAACAAATTCAGGAATGGCTAGCAGAGAAGATAATTAAAACCAGTACTTCTGAGTACGCGTCGCCAGTTGTCTTAGTCTCGAAAAGAATGGTTAGAAGCGTTTATGCTGTGACTACAGAAAATTAATCGAAAAGAAGGATGTTCCTTTTAGAGTTGCTCGTTGGGCTATGTATCTTCAAGATTTTGATTATGTTATCGTACATCGATCAGGTACTCAAATGAGGCACGTCGATGCGTTGAGACGTTTTGCATGTTTTATGACTGTTGAGGACACTATTAAACATCGATTAAAAGAAGCTCAATTGCAAGATGAGTGGACCAAGGCAGTAAGGACGCTAGTCGAAAAGAAAGTTATAAAGACTTCTATATAGAGAACGAGATTCTCTTTAAAGACCTAATTGTGAGTTGATTGTAGTGCCTTCGGCAATGGAACATGAGATTATTAGACTTGCACATACCCACGGTCACTTTTCCGTCAAGAAAACGCAAGACTTGATCGAGAAATCATCCTATATTCCCGAATTAAGAAATAAGGTTATTCGAGTGGTACATAGTTGTGTGGAGTGTATTGTTGTTAACGCAAAGGCTGGCAAAAGAGAGGGATATCTAACTTCGATAGAAAAGGGTGACAAACCACTTTGTTCTTACCATATTGATCACCAATGGAACTTACAAATAAACGGTAAAATTACTTGTTGGTTATTATAGATGGTTTTTCTAAGTACATTTGGTTGTATCCCACTAGGAGCACAGGCGTAGATGAAGTGATACGGTGTTTAGAAGTTCAAGCCACAAATTTTGGGAACCCAGTACGATTGATATCTGATAGAGGCGCGGCTTTTACATCGCATATTTTCAAAAAGTATTGCGAGGATCACGACATCATGCATTTATTGATTACCACCGGAGTACCGCGAGGAAATGGGCAGGTTGAAAGGACTCACAAGATTGTTATTCCAATGGTAGCTAAAATGAGTTTAGATAATCCAGCTTTATGGTATAAATACGTTGGGAAAGATCAGCAAATCATCAACGATACGGTACCTAGAAGTACTAAGATAGCTCCTTTTAAGATCCTAACCGGTATTGACATGCGTAGATCGGAGGATGTAAACCTTAAAGAACTACTCGATGATCTTCTAATCGAAGAACTAGCAGAACACAGAAAGAAAATACGAATGGAGGCAGTTGAGAATATAAAACAAATTAAGGAGGAGAACAAGAAGTCAGCTAATCTCAAGAGAAAAGAGGGAAAACGATTCAAAATAAATGATTTGGTTGCTATTAAGCGTACCCAATATGGCGTTGGTCTGAAACTTAAAGGAAAGTATTTAGGACCCTATAAAGTAACGGCAATTAAAAATCATGGAAGATATGAAGTAGAGAAAGTTGGACAGGCGGAAGGGCCTAATCAACATCAACTGTATCGGAATATATCAAATTGTGGGGACCGTCATTCATTCGAATGTACAGTCAGGAGGGCCGAATGTGGGAAATGGCATTGAGAGAGAGCAATCCAAAGTGACAGAAGAGAAGAGACATACGCGTAGTGGCCGAACATTCTAGTAGTAGTAGAGAGAGCAGGGCATAGGATCATTATATAAGTTGAGAGAGAGCTTGTTAAAGAGGCCGTAGATTATTCGCAAAGAGACTGTCAACTGAGTCGCACGTCAAGGTCCATAATTAGTCCAGTGTTATTTCTATAAGTATGTTTAAATTCTAACAATATATTGAACTCGATTGTCATCAAACAATTCAAATCTCAATAAATAAATAAATATAGTAACGATCGCTAAATCAACGCTACATATATACATACATACATATATACATAATTAACTGAAGGAGAGAACGGCATTGTCGCCGAATAAAAATGATAATTGTGTCTTGACCATCAAACAAGACGGAGGTTTTAATTTTATAAAAAAATATCAAAGAAGCTAACATCGGCTATGCCGAAGTTTATATACCCTTGCAGTCCTTGGTAATAATAATTTTACATGTTCAAAATTTGTTTTCTGCAACTCAATTCATCAATATACAAACAAAACAATTTTACTCTCTATTTTACAATTTGTTCTTCTTCTTCCCTTATTCCCAAAGCAAAGCAACGCACGCATACACATACAGTTCATGTAGCGTTGCGTCTGTGTGTGTTATATTTATCCGATCACATTCATATTTTGGGATCTGGGGTTTTATATCCAATATTATTCAATTTTATAGCATACTCCGATTTTTATGAAAATGTTTCTTCTAGTTCTTCTAGAGCTATATGATATAGTGGTCCGATCCTTATGAATTTCATACTTTATTTTTCCCGGGTAATAAAAAACATCGAAACAAAATTTCAGACCGATAGCTCTTAAGACGGCTGAGTAAAACGCATACGCACAGACGGACAGACGGACGGACAGACGGTCATGGCTATATCGACTCAGCTTCTCATGCTGATCAAGAATATATATACTTTATGGGGTCGGAAACGTCTCCTTCTGTGCGTTACAAACATCTGACCAATTTTATAATACCCTCTGCAAGGGTATAATACTAAAAAGTAAATAAACACAGGGAAAAGTTACTCTTTTCCTCGAACACGACTTGGCCAAGATGTTAACTGGCACAGCTTAACGACTTCAGGGACGGGAAAAAGTGCCCCGAAGGAACCTAAGTTCATGCATAAGTATCTAAGTATCAAAAAAAAAAAAAAAAAGAAAAAGAAAAAAAAAAAGAAAGTGTTTAAATAATGATTCACGAATATTTAATTGGTAAAAAAAAAAAAAGAAAAGTATTTAAATAATGATGCACAAATATTGCATTGGTAAAAAAAAAAAAAAATTAAAAATTTATAGTAATGCATAAATTGTTGCTTAATGGTGCTAGAGATTGTTAAGTGCGCTAAACCAGTGCATTTAGCGATTGAACCAACTGTATCGGACAGAGCGATAAAGACAACAAAACATGTACATATGTACATACATATACTAACATATGCATAAATCGTCAATGTGTACTATACACTCCATGATATTGATGTTGGTGTTGCCTTTGAGTTTCACTCGAATTTAAAATATTTCAACATCTTTTTCAAATTTTTGCTTCGGGTGTATTTGTTCCCCCGAATTCAGCAATTCCCGTTAAGCACATACACACATGTATATGGGTACAAGCTGCGTAACAGGCGACATTGTCGTTTGCTACATTTTGCAGACTTGCATGTCTCGTCAGAGTGTTGCGGAGATGCCGCAACGGTACAAAGTTGCTTCGCGACAAGCGTCTCTACTTTATCATCTTTTTGGTCTGACCGCGTCGCGGTACAAGCTGCGTAACAGGCGACATTGTCGTTTGCTACATTTTGCAGACTTGCATGTCTCGTCAGAGTGACGGAGATGCCGCAACGGTACGAAGTTGCTTCGCGACAAGCGTCTCTATTTCATCATCTTTTTTCGTCTGACCGCGTCGCGAGTCGCACATTTTGGTGGCTTTACGTGTTCCGTTAGAACAGAACGACAGCGATGTCGCGACAGTCAGAATTGTTTGACGAGTTGCGTCGCAAATTTTGGAGTGCGTTTTGTAGTTTCCTAACCTTTTGGTCAGCGAGTCATTTAATTTTCAACCGCCTTGGAAGCAACATCGATCTTCAAAAAAAAAATATAAAAGAAAAGTTGACAGAAGTCAAAGTATGTGGAAATTAAACAACAAGCTGTGAAATTCGAATGCTTCAAGTTTGTCAACTGGAGCGATCAAGGGCCCAACAATATTAGCCGAAAGTGAAAGGGGTAAGGTACATATATATATAGATGTAGCGTTGATTTAGCGATCGTTACCATATTTATTTATTTATTAATATTTGAATTGTTTGATGACAATCGAGTTCAATATATTGTTAGAATTTAAACATACTTATAGATATAACACTGGACTAGTTATGAACCTTGACGTGCGACTCTTCGATACAGTTGATGTCCTATTAGGCCCTTCCACCTGTCCAACTTTCTCTACTTCATATCTTCCATGATTTTTAATTGCCGTTACTTTATAGGGTCCTAAATACTTTCCTTTAAGTTTCAGACCAACGCCATATTGGGTACGCTTAATAGCAACCAAATCATTTATTTTGAATCGTTTCCCTCTTTTCTCTTTAGATTAGCTGACTTCTTGTTCTCCTCCTGAATTTGGTTTATATTTTCAACTCCCTCCATTCGTATTTTCTTTCTGTGTTCTGCTAGTTCTTCGATTAGAAGATCATCGAGTAGTTCTTTAAGGTTTATATCCTCTGATCTACGCATGTCAATACCGGTAAGGATCTTAAAAGGAGCTAACTTAGTACTTCTAGGTGCCGTATCAATCGTACTGGGTTCCCAAAATTTGTGGCTTGAACTTCTAAACACCGTATCACTTCATCTACGCCTGTGCTCCTAGTGGGATACAACCAAACGTACTTAGAAAACCCATCTATAATAACCAACAAGTAATTATACCGTTTATTCGTAAGTTCCATTGGTCCGACGTGATCAATATGGTAAGAACAAACTGGTTTGTCACCCTTTTCTATTGAAATTAGATATCCCTCTCTTTTGCCAGCCTTTGCGTTAATAACAATACACTCCACACAACGGCCATTCCTGAATTTGTTTTTCAACAATTTCCTGATCACAAAGGGCTAAACGTCTCGGGTGCTGATACACAGGTATTTCGTCGCTCAATATAATTTTCATGCTTACTGGTGCGTTTGCATTTCTTATTGGCTGGTAGTTTCGAATTAATTTCTCTACTTCCCCTTTTATCAAATGGTTCAAATGCGAAAGATTTATGTCTAGACTCTTATCCCTGTCTTCAATATTTGTGATGAAGATATTTCCAATCTCTCCTGCCCACTGAATATCTGACTCATTTTGTTCTCTCTTTGGCATACTATGGGTGCGACAAACTTCTATATCGTTGAGCATAACAAACCCAGATCCATTTGCTGTTACATTTATATTGACAGTGTGCAATATCGTTCGACCCAGTATAGCATCAAACTTATGTCCTGATCTGGCACTACATGGAATTCTATGTTCATAACTAAACCATCCACTTTCACTGGTATTATAAAACTACCGAAAGGCAACACTTTACTGTCGCCAATTCCTGTTAAGTGTCTAGCTCCGCCTAATAACGGTTTCGATCCAATCATGAAATAAATATTTCTTCGCATAAGACATAAACCAGCGCCAGTATCTACGAGTCCTTTAAATATGACGTTAGAATATACGATGTCTTTAAGTTCTAACCCTGACGGAGTAAATTCGCTTGACGGCTGTATTACTACATATTCATTTTCTACCACGTTTGTATTTCTCTCGTTTTTAATTGGATTTTCTAGTTTGCACTGTACCATTCGATGTCCTACTTTACCACATTTGAAACACTTTTGGTCGTTCTTCGGACAGTCTCGTCTGATATGTGATGTATCACCGCAACCATAGCATTTCCGATTCTTAGATGTATCAATTATTTTACCCTGATTAATCTTTCCTCCTGACTGAGCCTCAAACTTGTTTAACGACTTGTGTGAAGCACGAACTTTCTGATACGTTTCTATTTGAAACTTCAGTTCTTCTAGCTTTATTTACTGTGAGTATTTACTTGTAGTAGTGAGGAATGCCCTTTACAAAGTATTCTATCAAGCTCTCATCGTCCAAATTCACTGGTTTGGCAATTTCCATTAAAGCATACAAATATTCATGTAAAGTCTCCTCTCTCTTCTGGGAACGTTGCGATAATATTCTATGAATCTCAGCTGATGATCGTTTCGAACCAAATTCTTTGCGCAGTGCTGCTTTTAATATCTCCCAATAGCTTATACCACTAACCATAGAACACATAGATGGGACAAACTCATGATTTTTTGATTGCAAACGCTAGCCTAGTCATGGAACCCCAGAGAACTTCGGGAAAACCCGAACGCTCGTACTCTCAATGAGAGCGTAAAGTGGGGAGAGGGCCAAGCAGCTACGAAAAAATTTCAGTCTAGCACAGACTACAGAACGACGAAGGCAGGCCTATGTCGCTTGTGATTTCGTTCTGTCTATGTATGTGTACACTCGTCTGTACATGCTCAGGCTTCGTAGTGTGTGTGTGACGTGAAGTTGTACAACATCGCATTTCAACAGCTCGCTCGACCAAAATTTTTAAATTTCCACAAAACAGCGACAATGCGAATAGGATATGACCCTGTGGAAAGAATATTAGGAAATAGTGGCATCTTCTACGTATGTATCTCGGTGGCTGTGCCGATAGAGTGTTCGCTTGTCGATCGGAATGTCTCTGGTTCGATTCCCATTTCAGGACCGACCAATATGGTTTTTTTTCTATTTTTTAATAAATAAATAAATAAAAAATAAATAGATAATAAATGAATAAAAAGAAAAATAAACAAAAAATAAAGAAACAAAAAACCCAGAAAAAAAAACAAAATTATAAAATAGAAAAAAAAACTTATTTAAGCCGACGATTTCGAGTTGGGAATCGAACCAGGGACATTCCTATTGCCAAGCGAGCACTCTATCGGTACAGCCACCGGGATACATACGTAGAAGATGCCACTATTTCCTAATATTCTTTCCACAGGGGCATATCCTATTCGCATTGTCGCTGTTTTGTGGAAATTTAAAAATTTTGGTCGAGCGAGCTGTTGAAATGCGATGTTGTACAACTTCACGTCACACACACACTACGAAGCCTGAGCATGTACAGACGAGTGTACACATACATAGACAGAACGAAATCACAAGCGACATAGGCCTGCCTTCGTCGTTCTGTAGTCTGTGCTAGACTGAAATTTTTTCGTAGCTGCTTGGCCCTCTCCCCACTTTACGCTCTCATTGAGAGTACGAGCGTTCGGGTTTTCCCGCAGTTCTCTGGGGTTCCATGACTAGGCTAGCGTTTGCAATCAAAAAATCATGAGTTTGTCCCATCTATGTGTTCTATGGTTAGTGCTTATACCATGTTGACTCCGAATAAATGATTTAGCTGCCGCAGCTAACAACTGTTTGGCGTATATAAAGGTCTGTAACTTGTCCCATTGTACTGTAATAGCACACTCTTCTATCTCTTGTACCCACGAATCAATGTCGGGACTACCTGAGCCGGAAAAATAGGATACACTGCCCTCAACATCTTTTAAGGTGTACCAAGATCGACTACAATTGTTTATGGGCAATTCGCCTCCAGCTGTAACTACTGATTCTACTTCTTCATCCTCGCTATCTTGGTCTTGAATATCGTAATGAGTAAGAAGTCTATTCTGTAGATCACGTTTTCTTCCCACTGTGCTTAGGTTCAATTCGGCCAACTTATTTCGCAAATCTGCGACTCGCAATGCCATAACCTCGTCAAGCTCCATATTACAATATTTTCTTTGTTCAATACCAATAATTAATGCTAAGGTTAGTTTTAGTAAATTTAATTAAGGTTAGAACCATCTACATATAGTCCCCAAAAATTTACCCAAGTAAAGTCTTCGTTTAATTTCTGCCAGCAGGTTGTCTGTCCTCTTCTAACGTTTTGTCTCTTGCCGCGTCCAGCTTCTGCCTTTGCTAACGGGTTGCCTCTGCCTCTGCTGACGTTTTATCACACACTACGCTCAGCTTTGCCTCTGCCAACGGATTGCCTCTGCCAACGGTTCGCCTCTGCCAACGGGTTGCCTCTGCCTCTGCTGACGTTTTGCCTCAAGCTACGTCCAGCTATGCCTCTGCCAACGGGTTGCCTCTGCCTCTGCTGACGTTTCTTGATTCGCTCTGTCCAAATATTTCTAGACTGTTCTAGAAATATTCACTGATCGCCGTCCGTTACTAAACATGCTCGTGCGTGTAGTGTCTGCGTCATAACGTATTTGGGCATCAACGATTTTATGCAACAAATTTAGCACAGCCTATCTCGCTTGCTCTTACACAATGATGCCGACACAAAAAGTTTTTGTTTTGTCACTTCGAAAAACTTTATTTGTTGTCTCTTTCACTCACGCAGTGTTATATGTATGTATGTTAATTTCTTTAAACAATATTTCGGTCGAGCCCCCAAAAATGTAGCGTTGATTTAGCGATCGTTACTATATTTATTTATTTATTAATATTTGAATTGTTTGATGACAATCGAGTTCAATATATTGTTAGAATTTAAACATACTTATAGAAATAACACTGGACTAGTTATGGACCTTGACGTGCGACTCAGTTGACAGTCTCTTTGCGAATAATCCACGGCCTCTTTAACAAGCTCTCTCTCAACTTATATAATGATCCTATGCCCTGCTCTCTCTACTACTACTAGAATGTTCGGCCACTACGCGTTTGTCTCTTCTCTTCTATCACTTTGGATTGCTCTCTCTCAATGCCATTTCCCACATAGATATAGAAAAAAAAAAAAAAAAAAAACACAACAACAAAATTGATTCAAATAAAATATGTAAAACTATAAACAAAAAACACTACTATAAAAATAGTATAACTTTCCCCAACTTTGTGATTCCCAAGGAACCCTCCCAAGTCAAAGGGTGCAAACCAGCCTCTGGTTTTCATACTCAAAAAAAAAAAAAAAAGAGAACAAATAGTTAAACGACACATAAGCTGTTTAAACCAACACATAAGTTGTTGTACAAATTTTTTTCGTGTTCTTATTGCGCTAGACGGTTATATGTGCCCACAAGTTTGTGTGTATATGTAACCGAAACCTGCTGTATTGGACAAAACTAAAAAAAAAAAAAAAAAAAAATACACAAAACACAAAAAAAAAAAAATAAAGTAAAAAAAAAACTATATATCAATTTTGAAACAACAATAAAGATGTTGAATACACATAAAAGGTGTGTCATAGCTTAATCTGGTGAAATTCACGGCTGATGACTGTCCGCCTTTAGTTGGGACTACTGCAACGAGCTGTTTCTTAACCAATGTCTAACCACTTTCCTGAAGGGACTTCGTGGACCTTTAGGTTCAAAAGTTCGAGGCAGAGACCCCACGGATATCGTTACAGCATATGAAATAGCAATTGCGGAAAAGAAATTTTATACTAGTCAAAGAGAAGCTAGGCGAATAAATCAGAGCTTTGAAAGAACAACGTATAATGGTCGAAATTCGGAATCGTTTGGGCTCCGAAACCAACAAAAAAGGGAGAGAAATTGGTCTCAAGAGGGAAAAACAAATAATTACAGTAACAACAATCAAAGACCATTTAAACAAAAAAAGTACGACAATGAGCAACAAAGTGACCGACAGAGACAGAAAAATTGGGGAAACTATAGTACCCAAACTAGAAATTCCAACTTCTCTAACCAGTCTGCAAAATCCAACACAAACAACAGTAATCAAATAAAAAAAAGAGATGAGTTGCACAACATTAATGATGACCAAAATTTTCAGTATGTAGCCTCAACATCCAAGCAGGCTACATAACCAAGCACACACATGGCTCGATTTTACCATATGTTCAACTTCAATTCCCATTTGGTAAAAAATTAAACCTTTTGATCGACACAGGGTCTACTACTTCTTTTATTGACCCTCAATTTGTTCCAAGTGAACAACATATTAAACTAACCTAGCCAAGAATTATAAAAACAATTATAAATACACATGCACTATATTCAGCATGTTTACTAGACATGTTTAATGAATTTAACCAAAATGGTACACTAAAATTTTTATTATTTAAATTCCATTCATTTTTCGATGGCCTTATAGGAGTCGATTTTCTAAAAACATTGAAATCAAAAGTAGACTTAGAAAATTTCGTGTTGATCACACAAAATGCTAAACTCCCAATACTCACAAAAAAAAATTTTGCAGGAGAAAAGCTAGAGGTTGAGCATTCAACCAGAAAACTAATCAAGATCCCTGTTAACCTTAAAGAAGGCACTTTTCTTTGTCAGGAAATACAACTAGATAATGACCTTTTTATTTCAAACGGATTATATTCAGCAGAAAAAAACTTCAGTTGGGTCGAAATAACAAATTACTTCGACTCACATAAAAGTATATGTTTTGACCAACCACTTCAAGTAAATTCATATTCCAAAGGTCAGCGTATAGAAGTAAACATCGCTTTCCAAAATGATAATAAAACAGGTTTAAGCTCATTTGATTTTAACAAAATAATTAGAACTGCACATATCAACTCAGAAGAAATCCAATTATTAAAAGACATTTGTGTTGAATTTTCTGACATCTTTTATGATGACAGTAAGCAACTATCATTTACAAACGAAGTCAAACATAAGATTTTGACGAAAGATGATATCCCTATTTATACAAGACCCATAGGAATAGGTTCCATGAAAGAATTGAGGTAAAGGAACAATTAAAAAAATTACTCGATAATAAAATAATAAGACATAGTCACTCTCCTTGGAGTGCACCAGTTTGGCTTGTGCCAAAAAAAGCCGATGCCTCAGAAAAAAGAAAGTGGCGTCTAGTTGTAGATTTTAGATAAAAGACAAGTACCCTATGCCAATAATAAACGATGTCTTGGATAGAATTGGGAAATCGAAATATTTTTCAATACTGGATTAAGCCAGTGGTTACCACCAGATAGAGATGCACAAGGACGACATACAGAAAACAGCATTTTCGGCGGAGGGAGGACATTTCGAGTTTATCAGAATGCCCTTTGGCCTGACTAATGCACCTGCAACTTTTCAAAGGGTAATAGATTCCTTATTTGGTGACTTATTTGGACCCTGTTGCCTTGCATATATGGATGACATCATTGTTTTCTCGCCATCCTTACAGGAACATATCCAACATTTAAAAAAAGTCTTCAAGAAAATTAGAAATGCAAATTTAAAATTACAACCGGATAAGTCTGAATTCCTGAAAAAGGAAATCGAATATCTGGGTCACATTGTTACCCCCGAAGGGGTAAAGCCAAACCCGACAAAGATTGAGACAATAAAGAAATTCCCTTTGCCTACTACACAGAAACAAATTAAATCATTCTTAGGTGTCATGGGTTATTATAGAAAGTTTATTAAAGATTTTGCTAAAATAACAAAACCACTAACTAAACAACTGAAGGGAAAATCTAAGGTTACTGTTGACGAGGACTTTATAAAAACTTTCGAATATTGTAAAACCTTGTTATGTAATGACCCGATCCTAATATACCCTGAATTCGATAAACCGTTCATACTTACTACAGATGCAAGTAATGTCGCTTTAGGGCTGTTTTATCTCAAGGAAACTTGGGATCGGACAAGGCGGCGAACTACTCTACCGTCGAAAAAGAGATGCTTGCCATAATTTGGGCAATTAAGTATTTTAGACCGTATCTTTTTGGTCAAAAATTTAAAATTGTCACTGACCATAAGCCCCTGACATGGCTTATGAGTTTCAAGGAACCAAATTCCAAATTGGTGAGATGGAAGCTCAGACTGTTAGAGTACGATTACGAAGTTATATACAAAAAGGGGTCTCAAAACGTGATTGCTGACGCCTTGAGCAGAACAACACTTGATATAAACTTAAATGACCAAGAATCAGTCGAGGCGACATGTGAGGAAACCGTACATTCAGGCCTAGAGAACATTTCACATAGAGCAATTTCGGACAAATGTTTAAACGATTTTAATATCCAAATTATTCTTAACAAAGATCCAGTTTCTAACATCAAAATCGAAAGCCCGTTTAAAAACAAACTTCGCCGCATTATATCAGAACATATTTTTAATAAAAAGTCGTGAATAGAATTTTGAAAACTATTTTAAAACCCAATAAAACTTGTGCAATTTTTACCACTGACACAATATTTAAAATAGTACAAGAGGTTTTTTCACAGTTTTTTTCAAACAGTACACTCTATAAACTTCTTAGATGCACAGAGTTTTTGGAAAAACGTACCACACAGGATGAACAAGAAAAAGAAATTAGAGACTATCACTATTATAATAATCACAGGGGAATTGATGAAACTCTAGCCCATTTAAAAAGAACAATATATTTTCCACATATGAAGCAAAAAATTACTATCGATTTGTACACCATTAACCATCAAAATGTTTTAACAATAATAGACAAGTTTTCAAAATTTGCTGCTGGGTACACTATACCATATACCATATACCATAGCCTAAATATAGTAAAATCAATCAAACATTTTATGTGCACTCATGGCATACCTAAAAAGATTGTTTGTGACCAGGGTGCAGAGTTCGCAGGAAATCTTTTCATTGATTTTTGCACTCAATACAATATCACCATCTCACATCTTTTCAACAGTCTTCAATCATATCAGTCAGTCATATCTGATCAAAATAAAAAACGAACTTTAAAACTAAACGAAGAAAGGAAGGATCCACCAGAAGTGGAAACTGACGAGACAGTATTCAGAAAGAAAATAGAAGAAATAAATTGACTCCTCGCTTTTCAAAACATATTGTCACTAAAGATAAGGGGGTCACATTTATTACAAAGAAAAAGCAAAAAATTCGCAAGTCAAAAATAAAAAGATTGACAAGAAAGCCTTAGCAAAAAACCAGGTATACATATATCTTTATATATAAAATTCTCGAGTGTGTGGTGTTTGTTACCAAACTACTCCGAAACGGCTCGACCGATTCTCACGAAATTTTTTATGCAGATCGTGTAGGACTGAGAATCGGCCAACATCTATTTTTTATACCCAAATAATAAATAATTAAATAATAGAAAGCAGTCGAAAATTTAAAGTTAGGAAGATCGTTTGAATTTAGTACTTACTGAAATAGCAGTGCCTACATAAATTACCAGCATTGGCAATATTGTTCAAAATCGTATAACTATATTATGTAGCATATAAACCAGTGTTTGCATTTGCTGCTACATAGCAGCAATTTCAATAAAAATATTGCTCTGCTCCTGCTACTGCTCTGATTTCGAAGGGCTACGTTGCATAGCAGAGAGCACAAACGGAAAACGATTGCTCTTCTGCTCTGCTCCGTAGCATACATCGTCAGAGCACAGAGCAATAGCAAGAGCAAAAAATTTTCGATACGCTCTTTGTAGTTGTAGCAATAGCACAAGCATTAAAAGCGAGATGAGAGCGGAGCAAGCAAAATAAATTTTTGTGCTACTGCTACGGAGCATTTCCTTTTCTGTTTATTTGTTTAACACACTAATACTTGCATACAAGCAAGAAACGTTTGCGGATGCGACAGAAAGAAGAATGCAAAAATCGGCTTCTGTCGCATGCGTTGTCCTCTCACAATTTTTCACTCAGCTTTCAGTGTTCTCATGTTATGAGCAAAACACATTTCTCATTTCTTCGACTAGCATTTCAGTATGAGCCTGATGTTGAATATTACGCTGGAGTTTTTTATCCAGGTGAATGGTTGCTGCCCTGGCTAAATTAAGATTTTATGACGTGTATCCCAACCTGAACAGCATAGTTTTCAATGATTTTTTTTGACCTGTGTTTGGAAAACTTAATTATTTCTGTTTTTTAAATTTTTACTCTCTGTATGTTTTTATGATCATTATAATAAAATACTTTTATATTTCTATCTATATTATTATTGTTTTGTATTATTATATTATGTTCATCAAAGCATAAATTAGTTCAGCTAAAAGGTAACACGAAATTCTTTGACTGTTAGGCGTTACGAAGTTCGCCGGGTTTGCTAGTATAATATAAAATACAAAAACACAAGCAAACAAAAAATGATTAAATACGATTTTTCATACATACATACCTAATTATTGTAAACCACAACATACTTATTACACAAAAAGAATAAAAAAAAAGAAAGGAATTTAGGGAAATTCAAGGGAGCATGAACAAATGAATAAACAATGTCAATCATCAATGAAACGTTAATAATAAAATAATTATAAGATTTTCAAACATTACCGATCATACTAATAACAAACATAATATTAAAGGTAATTTAAAAAAAAAAAAAAAAAAAAACTATAATAATAAGATCTATAAGGAATTAAGCACTGAACACAACGAAAACCATGTTCTTCAATATTTAAATAGAATTGCCGACACAAAAAGTTTTTGTTTTGTCACTTCGAAAAACTTTATTTGTTGTCTCTTTCACTCACGCAGTGTTATATGTATGTATGTTAATTTCTTTAAACAATATTTCGGTCGAGCCCCAAAAATGTAGCGTTGATTTAGCGATCGTTACTATATTTATTTATTTATTAATATTTGAATTGTTTGATGACAATCGAGTTCAATATATTGTTAGAATTTAAACATACTTATAGAAATAACACTGGACTAGTTATGGACCTTGACGTGCGACTCAGTTGACAGTCTCTTTGCGAATAATCCACGGCCTCTTTAACAAGCTCTCTCTCAACTTATATAATGATCCTATGCCCTGCTCTCTCTACTACTACTAGAATGTTCGGCCACTACGCGTTTGTCTCTTCTCTTCTATCACTTTGGATTGCTCTCTCTCAATGCCATTTCCCACATAGATATAGAAAAAAAAAAAAAAAAAAAACACAACAACAAAATTGATTCAAATAAAATATGTAAAACTATAAACAAAAAACACTACTATAAAAATAGTATAACTTTCCCCAACTTTGTGATTCCCAAGGAACCCTCCCAAGTCAAAGGGTGCAAACCAGCCTCTGGTTTTCATACTCAAAAAAAAAAAAAAAAGAGAACAAATAGTTAAACGACACATAAGCTGTTTAAACCAACACATAAGTTGTTGTACAAATTTTTTTCGTGTTCTTATTGCGCTAGACGGTTATATGTGCCCACAAGTTTGTGTGTATGTGTAACCGAAACCTGCTGTATTGGACAAAACTAAAAAAAAAAAAAAAAAAAATACACAAAACACAAAAAAAAAAAAAATAAAGTAAAAAAAAAAACTATATATCAATTTTGAAACAACAATAAAGATGTTGAATACACATAAAAGGTGTGTCATAGCTTAATCTGGTGAAATTCACGGCTGATGACTGTCCGCCTTTAGTTGGGACTACTGCAACGAGCTGTTTCTTAACCAATGTCTAACCACTTTCCTGAAGGGACTTCGTGGACCTTTAGGTTCAATAGTTCGAGGCAGAGACCCCACGGATATCGTTACAGCATATGAAATAGCAATTGCGGAAAAGAAATTTTATACTAGTCAAAGAGAAGCTAGGCGAATAAATCAGAGCTTTGAAAGAACAACGTATAATGGTCGAAATTCGGAATCGTTTGGGCTCCGAAACCAACAAAAAAGGGAGAGAAATTGGTCTCAAGAGGGAAAAACAAATAATTACAGTAACAACAATCAAAGACCATTTAAACAAAAAAAGTACGACAATGAGCAACAAAGTGACCGACAGAGACAGAAAAATTGGGGAAACTATAGTACCCAAACTAGAAATTCCAACTTCTCTAACCAGTCTGCAAAATCCAACACAAACAACAGTAATCAAATAAAAAAAAGAGATGAGTTGCACAACATTAATGATGACCAAAATTTTCAGTATGTAGCCTCAACATCCAAGCAGGCTACATAACCAAGCACACACATGGCTCGATTTTACCATATGTTCAACTTCAATTCCCATTTGGTAAAAAATTAAACCTTTTGATCGACACAGGGTCTACTACTTCTTTTATTGACCCTCAATTTGTTCCAAGTGAACAACATATTAAACTAACCTAGCCAAGAATTATAAAAACAATTATAAATACACATGCACTATATTCAGCATGTTTACTAGACATGTTTAATGAATTTAACCAAAATGGTACACTAAAATTTTTATTATTTAAATTCCATTCATTTTTCGATGGCCTTATAGGAGTCGATTTACTAAAAACATTGAAATCAAAAGTAGACTTAGAAAATTTCGTGTTGATCACACAAAATGCTAAACTCCCAATACTCACAAAAAAAAATTTTGCAGGAGAAAAGCTAGAGGTTGAGCATTCAACCAGAAAACTAATCAAGATCCCTGTTAACCTTAAAGAAGGCACTTTTCTTTGTCAGGAAATACAACTAGATAATGACCTTTTTATTTCAAACGGATTATATTCAGCAGAAAAAAACTTCAGTTGGGTCGAAATAACAAATTACTTCGACTCACATAAAAGTATATGTTTTGACCAACCACTTCAAGTAAATTCATATTCCAAAGGTCAGCGTATAGAAGTAAACATCGCTTTCCAAAATGATAATAAAACAGGTTTAAGCTCATTTGATTTTAACAAAATAATTAGAACTGCACATATCAACTCAGAAGAAATCCAATTATTAAAAGACATTTGTGTTGAATTTTCTGACATCTTTTATGATGACAGTAAGCAACTATCATTTACAAACGAAGTCAAACATAAGATTTTGACGAAAGATGATATCCCTATTTATACAAGACCCCATAGGAATAGGTTCCATGAAAGAATTGAGGTAAAGGAACAATTAAAAAATTACTCGATAATAAAATAATAAGACATAGTCACTCTCCTTGGAGTGCACCAGTTTGGCTTGTGCCAAAAAAAGCCGATGCCTCAGAAAAAAGAAAGTGGCGTCTAGTTGTAGATTTTAGATAAAAGACAAGTACCCTATGCCAATAATAAACGATGTCTTGGATAGAATTGGGAAATCGAAATATTTTTCAATACTGGATTAAGCCAGTGGTTACCACCAGATAGAGATGCACAAGGACGACATACAGAAAACAGCATTTTCGGCGGAGGGAGGACATTTCGAGTTTATCAGAATGCCCTTTGGCCTGACTAATGCACCTGCAACTTTTCAAAGGGTAATAGATTCCTTATTTGGTGACTTATTTGGACCCTGTTGCCTTGCATATATGGATGACATCATTGTTTTCTCGCCATCCTTACAGGAACATATCCAACATTTAAAAAAAGTCTTCAAGAAAATTAGAAATGCAAATTTAAAATTACAACCGGATAAGTCTGAATTCCTGAAAAAGGAAATCGAATATCTGGGTCACATTGTTACCCCCGAAGGGGTAAAGCCAAACCCGACAAAGATTGAGACAATAAAGAAATTCCCTTTGCCTACTACACAGAAACAAATTAAATCATTCTTAGGTGTCATGGGTTATTATAGAAAGTTTATTAAAGATTTTGCTAAAATAACAAAACCACTAACTAAACAACTGAAGGGAAAATCTAAGGTTACTGTTGACGAGGACTTTATAAAAACTTTCGAATATTGTAAAACCTTGTTATGTAATGACCCGATCCTAATATACCCTGAATTCGATAAACCGTTCATACTTACTACAGATGCAAGTAATGTCGCTTTAGGGCTGTTTTATCTCAAGGAAACTTGGGATCGGACAAGGCGGCGAACTACTCTACCGTCGAAAAAGAGATGCTTGCCATAATTTGGGCAATTAAGTATTTTAGACCGTATCTTTTTGGTCAAAAATTTAAAATTGTCACTGACCATAAGCCCCTGACATGGCTTATGAGTTTCAAGGAACCAAATTCCAAATTGGTGAGATGGAAGCTCAGACTGTTAGAGTACGATTACGAAGTTATATACAAAAAGGGGTCTCAAAACGTGATTGCTGACGCCTTGAGCAGAACAACACTTGATATAAACTTAAATGACCAAGAATCAGTCGAGGCGACATGTGAGGAAACCGTACATTCAGGCCTAGAGAACATTTCACATAGAGCAATTTCGGACAAATGTTTAAACGATTTTAATATCCAAATTATTCTTAACAAAGATCCAGTTTCTAACATCAAAATCGAAAGCCCGTTTAAAAACAAACTTCGCCGCATTATATCAGAACATATTTTTAATAAAAAAGTCGTGAATAGAATTTTGAAAACTATTTTAAAACCCAATAAAACTTGTGCAATTTTTACCACTGACACAATATTTAAAATAGTACAAGAGGTTTTTTCACAGTTTTTTTCAAACAGTACACTCTATAAACTTCTTAGATGCACAGAGTTTTTGGAAAAACGTACCACACAGGATGAACAAGAAAAGAAATTAGAGACTATCACTATTATAATAATCACAGGGGAATTGATGAAACTCTAGCCCATTTAAAAAGAACAATATATTTTCCACATATGAAGCAAAAAATTACTATCGATTTGTACACCATTAACCATCAAAATGTTTTAACAATAATAGACAAGTTTTCAAAATTTGCTGCTGGGTACACTATACCATATACCATATACCATAGCCTAAATATAGTAAAATCAATCAAACATTTTATGTGCACTCATGGCATACCTAAAAAGATTGTTTGTGACCAGGGTGCAGAGTTCGCAGGAAATCTTTTCATTGATTTTTGCACTCAATACAATATCACCATCTCACATCTTTTCAACAGTCTTCAATCATATCAGTCAGTCATATCTGATCAAAATAAAAAACGAACTTTAAAACTAAACGAAGAAAGGAAGGATCCACCAGAAGTGGAAACTGACGAGACAGTATTCAGAAAAGAAAATAGAAGAAATAAATTGACTCCTCGCTTTTCAAAACATATTGTCACTAAAGATAAGGGGGTCACATTTATTACAAAGAAAAAGCAAAAAATTCGCAAGTCAAAAATAAAAAGATTGACAAGAAAGCCTTAGCAAAAAACCAGGTATACATATATCTATATATATAAAATTCTCGAGTGTGTGGTGTTTGTTACCAAACTACTCCGAAACGGCTCGACCGATTCTCACGAAATTTTTTATGCAGATCGTGTAGGACTGAGAATCGGCCAACATCTATTTTTTATACCCAAATAATAAATAATTAAATAATAGAAAGCAGTCGAAAATTTAAAGTTAGGAAGATCGTTTGAATTTAGTACTTACTGAAATAGCAGTGCCTACATAAATTACCAGCATTGGCAATATTGTTCAAAATCGTATAACTATATTATGTAGCATATAAACCAGTGTTTGCATTTGCTGCTACATAGCAGCAATTTCAATAAAAATATTGCTCTGCTCCTGCTACTGCTCTGATTTCGAAGGGCTACGTTGCATAGCAGAGAGCACAAACGGAAAACGATTGCTCTTCTGCTCTGCTCCGTAGCATACATCGTCAGAGCACAGAGCAATAGCAAGAGCAAAAAATTTTCGATACGCTCTTTGTAGTTGTAGCAATAGCACAAGCATTAAAAGCGAGATGAGAGCGGAGCAAGCAAAATAAATTTTTGTGCTACTGCTACGGAGCATTTCCTTTTCTGTTTATTTGTTTAACACACTAATACTTGCATACAAGCAAGAAACGTTTGCGGATGCGACAGAAAGAAGAATGCAAAAATCGGCTTCTGTCGCATGCGTTGTCCTCTCACAATTTTTCACTCAGCTTTCAGTGTTCTCATGTTATGAGCAAAATACATTTCTCATTTCTTCGACTAGCATTTCAGTATGAGCCTGATGTTGAATATTACGCTGGAGTTTTTTATCCAGGTGAATGGTTGCTGCCCTGGCTAAATTGAGATTTTATGACGTGTATCCCAACCTGAACAGCATAGTTTTCAATGATTTTTTTTGACATGTGTTTGGAAAACTTAATTATTTCTGTTTTTTAAATTTTTACTCTCTGTATGTTTTTATGATCATTATAATAAAATACTTTTATATTTCTATCTATATTATTATTGTTTTGTATTATTATATTATGTTCATCAAAGCATAAATTAGTTCAGCTAAAAGGTAACACGAAATTCTTTGACTGTTAGGCGTTACGAAGTTCGCCGGGTTTGCTAGTATAATATAAAATACAAAAACACAAGCAAACAAAAAATGATTAAATACGATTTTTCATACATACATACCTAATTATTGTAAACCACAACATACTTATTACACAAAAAGAATAAAAAAAAGAAAGGAATTTAGGGAAATTCAAGGGAGCATGAACAAATGAATAAACAATGTCAATCATCAATGAAACGTTAATAATAAAATAATTATAAGATTTTCAAACATTACCGATCATACTAATAACAAACATAATATTAAAGGTAATTTAAAAAAAAAAAAAAAAAAAAAACTATAATAATAAGATCTATAAGGAATTAAGCACTGAACACAACGAAAACCATGTTCTTCAATATTTAAATAGAATTGGCCATAGCATTGATGTTATGTATAACCATTTAAATAATACTTTATTTTTTTTTTTTGCTTAAAATTATCCCAAAATTTTTTCAACTAAAGAAGACAAAATCACAGAAATTTTAGCAAAACGAAATGTCACAATTTCATCGCAAGAACATTTATATAGATTACTTGAAATAGATACATTTGTAAACAAAACTAATGTAATATTTTACCTAAAAATTCCAATGTTCAGAATTAAAGACTATAAATTCATTCATTATACCATTGCCAATGACAAGACTATATATCTGAAAATACCTAAACATGTTATTTATAAAAGATATAGTATTAAGCCTCTTAAAGAGAAAATTATTTTTTTGCCCCAACGTGGGATACAAATTATCTACAAGGAATCATCAATGGACAGAACAACCGGAAGTTCTGGAACCAGAAAGGGAGTTCGTTTGTTGGTGTTAAATAGACTTAAAACCTAGCATAGACAACCTCACCTGGAAGCAATCAAAGCGCAACTATATTTTCATCCTTTGAAGAGGATCAATTGTTCTCAAACCACCACCAGTCGCTACTAATTTCGTTTAGACCACCGCTATGGCCCTCACTTCAATCCAGTGGGGGAGGAGTTACCTACACGGTCACCACACCAACGAATTCACCTTCAACTACACAAACCATGGACAACACATCAAAAAGGGCAACAAATAACACATATGTACATATATACGTACGTACATATTTACACACATACATATATCCATACATACATATATAGACACTTACATATATACATACATACATATATACATACATACATATATACATAATTAACTGAAGGAGAGAACGGCATTGTCGCCGATTAAAAATGATAATTGTGTGTTGAACGTCAAACAAGGCGGAGGTTTTAATTTTATAATAAAAATACTAAAAAGTAAATAAACACAGGGAAAAGTTACTCTTTTCCTCGAACACGACTTGGCCAAGATGTTAACTCGTGCGTTGGTGTATGATGCTATAGTCCCGCTAGGTGGGGGAATTCTTTGGCGAGAGAATTCTTTATGTCGATAGACTGTACAGGTACATCCAGGGTATCTACACTGTGAACCTCTTCCAAGTAGAATTGATTGCCATTCTGTGGATTGGCAACCGTAAGTGTTGATGTATTCATCATGCTGATACAAATTGGTGCATAACACTTATTATACGTTGGAAGTACACAGAAGGCGGTTTCAAAGTTCTACACCGAAATACATAAGAAACTTTTAATATATTCATCATGGTGATGCAAATTGGTGCATAACACTTATGATCATTGAATATACACAGAAGGCGAGTGTGATGTATTCATCATGCTGATATAAATTGGTGCGTAACACTTAAATACTTCACATTTGAAGTATACATCATTCTGATTCGAATTGGCGCATTTGTTACGAAACTATAATAAATATATTTTGATACTAACTTTATAAATTGTGCATTTTCTTTTGATACAGATCTGATGACTTCAGATCAGTTCACCGAGCAAGTATTATCCGTTTGCTAATGATTAGCAAGAGCCTTTGACAGATTTTCTTGGGCATCGCAATCAATAAAATATTTCCCAATGCACACATTTTCGAATGTATAGACTCTTGCATCGAACTGAATGGAGTAACTACCACAGAAAATTAATCATTGATTCTCTTGGTCAGCTGTTGTTGTGGCTACAATTTGCTCTGGCCAAATTTATGCAATGCAGCAAGTTTGCCCATAATTGAGACCAAGGGAAACTGCAGGATATTAATTTAGAGTTTGCACTAACATTTTGATTACTTCACATGTCTGGAGGATGCACTTCAACGATAAGTGGCAGAAAGCAGTGTGTTATTAACACATACGCACATACGCATAGCCATAGAAATATTGTATATATTGACACATACACAAATGTAGGTATATATTTTGAGATGGCTTAAAAAGCCAAAATCTTAATACTAATTAAAATTATACAAAGGCAAATTACTTGGGGCCAATTAGGATGAACAAGACATGGACATGTGTCACATTTTAAGCGATATTTTATAGCCAAAAAGAAGAGAAAGTAATTGCAACTGCATCTAAGAAAATTTAATGATTATTACATTCGAGAATTTAATATGTGAAATGAAAAGATCATTATCCAAGTAAAGGATAAAGAAACAAAAGATGCCCTAACTTGGCTTATGGTTTGATACAACTAAACACAACATTTGACGCTTTCATTAGAAAATTTAAATATTTTAGATGATTGTATGTATTATTCACATATTCTTTAAGGAATAATGAAGGATGTATAAAGGAACTAACCATTATTTTACATTTTTTCAACTTACATGAGTTTACTTATATTTATTTGAACTAAATATCTAAGAACTATATTTTAGATGGCATTTCCCAACTTATTCTAATTAAGTAAATTAAGCGCCGACTTTTATAACTTTGTTTTAACTAGGTGTAAAACAATATTAAAGGCGCGTGAGATGTGGATTGAATCGCCCTTAAACATATTGAATACCTCTGAACAATTGACTTTGTAGGGATTATAAAGTAAGCTAATCTATTAAAATAAATTTATTCATTAATGTTAATTAGTGTACTTTTCAAATATTTTAACTAAACATTTATAACTCGAATTCCTCCCTCCCGAAATGTTTTCTGGATTGTCCTTGTCATCTCTATCGGTGTAACACTGGTAAATCAGTATTGAAAATATTTCGATTTCCCAATTCCATCCAAGACATCGTTTATTATTGGCGTAGGGTACTTGTCTTTTATCTAAAATACCCGGCGATTTCCGAACTTGTCTGGAAACTACTGTAGAATAGAGGCCAGTTCTGAGGATTGCCATCAAATGTTGGAAGCTCTTTCGGTATCGCTTGACGGGCTGCAAGTTGTGCCGCGCTTGGTATTGCTGTGTTTAGGTCTACGTCCATTCGCACTTTACTCTCTAGATAGTACGATGCCCTATTTGGATTATCCGTAAAATTCCAGGGCGCCCTCGGCGTAGCACTTAGGTGCGGTTGTTCGGTGTCGTAGCACGCGTGTTCTTTGAGGTTAGGAACGGCAGCTGCGGTGCCTCGTGATCGTAATGACACGTGTCACGTACAGCTGTGTGTGACCATCGCTTTTTGTTTTTGATCCGGTTCTGGTAGGGGCCCGTTGGTTTTGCTGGTAACGAAGTAGCCGGTCATTGTCTTCCTGCATGCATTTCTTGCAAAGATATATTCACTTGATAATTCTTTTGTTGCCATGGTCTACCAATGTGTTTATACTTTTTAAGCGATGTTGATTAGTTACGTGACCTACATATGTAGGTCGTAAACGGTTGACCGTTGAGGTTATGTATCACAATTTAGTGATTGGTTATGCAATCATCGAGGGTAACCGTCGAGTTGAGTTAATTAATTAACTTTTTCGGTTCCTTTAGTGGTTTACCACTGTTAGATTAATGTAGAATTAATCTGTAGAATTAATTTATAGAATTATTCATGCCTTTATGGCGTAATTTATAGAATTAATTTATAGAATTAATTCCTGGCATAATTCATAGAATTGTTGAGTTTGGCGCTAAGGTTCGATGTTTTAGCGGCCCACATGAAAACACTTCACTTCTCACGTGATACTTCATTTATTTCTTCCACTTGTATTTCTTATGCCGCTATAAATTAATCGCCCTTACTCGCGGTTGTAACCAAACTGTTCTGTCCGCCGCTTAGTAACAAGTATAGAAGCTAACATGTAAGCTTAAAGCGCAAGATGCACGGTTAATTTCCCAGCACGTAGTCTGGCGCTTAAGTATAAGTATGAAATGAAAGTGGATGAGTGATATGGTGGCTGCGTCGGGTCTGCTGGGCAGTTATCGGATTTCGGCGGCAACAACAAGTCTGCATTTATATTTATGTCAACGTAAACTATGTAAATTTTTAAAATCCAAGCAGCCGGGTTTTAGTCACCTGTCATTCGAAAAGTTGATATACCTGAGACCGAAGCCAGAGAAAGTCAGTTAAGTTTGAGTTCTCACTAGAGCACACAGCTCGAAAATCAAAATTCAACACAGTTTTTTTTTCGGCAAATAAACACTTTATTTATCTTAGATTTAAGCGTAAGATATATATTTTTTTTTTTTACTTTTATAAATAAAAATAAAAAAACTCAAAAAAATCTGAAAAAAGGTGAAAAATTTTTTAAAAAATCAATATTTGCTAATAAACTGACAAAAGTATTCAGGTATTTAATTTAATCTGCTTTGGGGTGCATATTTTGGAAAACCATAGAGCCGAATTGTAGGAGCCGGTTTTAAACACTAATACTGACCACTGTACCAGGTACGCCTGTACTGATCTGTCTGTCTCTTGTTTTACCTACACACGTGAACACTTACCCAGTGTGAGTCAAGGTTTTTGTATTTTAACTAAACATATTTGAATATAATTACCAACTTGCAGCTTGCAGGACGAATAATAATGGACGTTGATTATAATATTTCTAAATACTGAACCATCGACGATCATCACATCCTGAACACGAATCTACACAGGGTAAGCTACGAAGATTAGAATTTTTATAAATGAATTTTATAATTTTTTTTCTCACCTAATAGACTCATCCACAAACACGTTAAAGATACACAGAAAGCGAGTAGTAGGTTCGATACACAAATATATACGATACATTTGATGTATTCATCATGCTGATACAAGTTGGTGCATAATACTTATACACGTTGGAAATACACAGAAGGCGAGTGTGATGTATTCATCATGCTAATACAAATTGGTGCATAACACTTATACACGTTGGAAATACAGAGAAGGCGAGTGTGATGTAATCATCATGCTGATACAAATTGGTGCATAACACTTATACACGTTGAAAATACACATGCCAAGTGTGTAATGCTATACCGAAACTAATGAAATATACTGATGCAAGGTGTGCAAAACACATCCGAAACCGAAATACATAAGAAAAAATTTGATGTATTTATCATACTGATACAAATTGGTGCAAAAACTTATGATCATTGGAAATACACAGAAGGCGAGTGTGATGTATTCATCATGCTGATACAAGTTGGTGCATAACACTTATACACGTTGGAAATACACAGAAGGCGAGTGTGATGTATTTATCATACTGATACAAATTGGTGCATAACACTTATTATACGTTGGAAATACACAGAAGGCGAGTAACACTTATGTAACACGTGTAAACATAAACACGTTGGAAGTACACAGAAGTCGGTTTCAAAGTTCTACACCGAAATACATAAGAAACTTTTAATATATTCACCGTGGTGATGCAAAATTGGTGCAAAACACTTATGATCATTGGAAATACACAGAAGGCGAGTGTGATGTATTCATCATGCTGATACAAATTGGTGCGTAACACTTAAATCGATGAATCTATAAAGACTTTTGAGATACACTGGTCGAGTGTTAAGTTGTTCTATGCCGAAATACACACGAAGATTGACGATTCATTCAAATGAGACGCGGAGACATTTGAAGTATACATCATTCTGATTCGGATTGGTGCATTTGTAACTGAACTATGTAATAAATATATTTTGATACTTACATTATAAATTGTGCATTTTCTTTTGATACAGATCAGTTCACAGAGCAAGTATTGGTATTTCGAATGTGTAGACTCTTGCATCGAACTGAATGAAGTAACTACCACAGAAAATTAATCATTGATTCTCTTGGTCAGCTGTTGTTGTGGCTACAATTTGCTCTGGCCAAATTTATGCAATGCAGCAAGTTTGACCATAATTGAGACCAAGGGAAACTGCAGGATATTAATTTAGAGTTTGCACTAACATTTTGATTACTTCACATGTCTGGAGATGCACTTCAACGATAAGTGGACGGAAGCAGTGTGTTATTTACACATACGCACATACACAAATGTAGGTATATATTTTGAGATGGCTTAAAAAGCCAAATCTTAATACTAATTAAAATTATACAAAGGCAAATTACTTGGGGCCAATTAGGATGAACAAGACATGGACATGTGTCACATTTTAAGCGATATTTTATAGCCAAAAGAGGGGGAAGTTGAAAGTCTGAAAATTTAATTCGTAACATAACCCAACAACTCATATGTATGTATATACATACACATGTTTGTATATCTGTCATAAGCTGCTACTTAAGTGCTTGTCTTAATCCTTTTTACTGGTTCTGAGACCTGCATAGAAAACGTCTCTGGCCCTGTAATTACAATGTAATTGCAACTGCATCTAAGAAAATTTAATGCTTAGTACATTCGAGAATTTAATATGTAAAATGAAAAGATCATTATCCACGTAAAGGATAAAGAAACAAAAATGCCCTACTTGGCTTATGATTTGATACAACTAAACACAACATTTGACGCTTTCATTAGAAAATTTAATCACTTTAGATAATTGGATGTATTAGTCACATATTCTCTGATGAAATAATGAAGGATGTACAAAGGAACTAACCATAATTTTACAATTTTTTCAACTTACATGAGTTTACTTATATTTATTTGAACCAAATATCTAAGAACTATATTTTAGATGGCATTTCCCAACTTATTCTAATTAAGTAAATTAAGCGCCGACTTTTATAACTTTGTTTTAACTAGGTGTAAAAATATTAAAGGCGCTTGAGATGTGGATTGAATCGCCTTAAACATATTGAATACCTCTGAACAATTGACTTGTAGGGATTATAAAGTAAGCCAATCTATTAAAATAAATTTTTCATTAATTGTTAATTAGTTGTACTTTTTCCAAATATTTTCTAACCCTACTAAAGATAATGGAAAAAAGTTTTTGTTAACTACAATATCGGATAATGTTGAGGATCGAAAGGATTGCGTTAAATTATAAGTTTATCTTATTAAGTGTCCATACACTTTCAAATGCGGAAAAGGAAGAAAACAAAATATACAGAGTTACAAGCATCTTATATCGATAACCTACAAGCTTAGTACAATCGATATAACAGGGATAAATACAGGGCTGCAAACAGAAACATATGATATTTTTCAACACCTTCCTCAATGATTCTGTGTGCCACTTACATTACTTTCTTAGTTAAATTCAATAACTTGACACAATGATTATGCTTTGCTTAGACAAATTTTTCGTTAATATATCAGCTACCATGTCCTTAGTTGATATATAGTCCAGATCAATCTCGCCTCTTGTAACAACTTCTCGAACGAAATGATGTCTGATGTCAATGTGTTTCGATCGAGCATGAAACACAGGTTTCTTGCCAGAGATTGAGCACTCAAATTTTTCTCCAAACAATTTCGTAGAATGTCCCAGCGTCTCCTCATCCAATCTCGATCAACAATCGCCTCAAATGCAAAGCCTCTTTCGCCGCTGAAGACATAGCCATGTATTCGGCCTCTGTGGTGCTCAACGCCACACTGCATTGTTTTTCTGACTCTCAGAAATAGGGCCACCTGCCAAGAAAAACACGTACCCTGTGTACGATTTGCGGTTGCTCACATCACCGCCCCAATCTGCGTCAG